>NW_020169855.1:252192-258089 GCF_002117355.1 Postia placenta MAD-698-R-SB12 | reverse complement strand
ACGATACATCGAAGAGCTCTACCGAGCTTCGATCGTCTCCGCTAACTATCCACAGCTTCCGAGTAGCTTCGACGACGTGTCGAAGCCACCTCGTACCTTCCCCATCGTTCGTAGCCTTTTCCGAAGGCGTTTCTCGTGTTCACTCGAACCGCGGGACACCTTGCTGCTAACTCCCCTCTCTTAAGACTATAATCCGTCTCTCTAGTCCCTNTAGGTCGCACCCAGGTTAGGGGTTAGGGTTTCGTAGGTCGTATCATTTCTGGAGCCCACCGCGAGGGGATTTCAGGCAAGAATTCGCCGCTTTCGGGTTTCCGAAAATGTCCCCAGTAGTCACCCGCTCGCAAGCGCGTGAGGCTGCTAGCCGCAGCGCCGCTGAGAACCTCGACAGCTCCTCTAGAACGCAATCGACTCCCTCTCCGACAATTCCCGGTAACTTCGACCGCGACGAAGAAGACGAGATAGACCAAGAACTCCAGGACGACTTCGACGAAGAACCGATCCCTTCGACCGCCGAAGAACGCACTTCGTCCCCCGAGCTTCTAGGCCTCACTACTTCCGACTACGACATTTCGACTCCTGATCTTTTCGAACGATCCAGTTCTTCGCCCGAACTCGAGGATCCCATCCCAGCTACTTCGAATCTTGTACTTCCGACTCCGTCTTCGTTTCGCGCCCACGCACAGCCGCCCATCGCATCCTCTTCGCGGCTCTCAGTCATACCTACATCCGAACTGGCACCTCCGCCACCATTAGCACCTTCGAACGCAGCTTCGAACTCCAACCTCGCACCGCCCGCACCTACGATTCCTTCGACTACTACCGCATCCTCTTCGAGCCCAGCTCCTATTACCACTACAAACATGAGTCAGAACACGACCGCACCGTTGATGCCCCCGCGCGGTCATTTGACGGCACCAAGCTTTGACCCGTCGGAAGTCCGTTCGCTTCGGCGTTACTTCCAGGACCTCGAGGCGTTGTTCACCCGGTGTCAGATTACCGACGAAGCAGCCAAGAAACAGTGGGCCGTCCGGTACCCTTCGATCGACGTCGCCGACTTATGGGAAACCATCGAGTCCTTCATCGACGTAGCCAAGAGCTACAACGACTGGAAAGCGGACGTACGAGCACTCTATCCCGGCGCCGACGATACAAGAAAGTGGTCGCTGGCGGATATGGACCAGCTCATCGGAGAACGCGCTCGTATCGGGATTCACAACGCGGCAGACCTAGGCTGCTACTACCGCGACTTCATGGCCATTACGAAACATCTCATCGCACAGCACCGACTCTCCACTATCGAACAAAGCCGCGCATTTCTTCGAGGTTTCCAGCCAGCGTTGCTCACACGGCTCGAGACCCGACTGCATCTCAAGCACCCCGATCACTACGCCGACGACCCATACACCATGGCAGAGATTCACGCGGCGGCTACATTCATTCTACACGGTACATCGAGCACACCTACGACAGCGGCTAACCAAGCTACCGCTTCGACGTCGAACACTTCGACAACGGTGCCCCCCGGGATGATCAAAACCGAAGACATCTCGATGATCATCAAAAGCCTGTCGAGGACGATTGCGACGCTTATTCAGCCGACGACACACGCTACGCACAACCACGCCCCCGCACCGAGACAACAAGCTGCCGTCCACGTCCACGAGAACAGCGGAGTTGAACAGACGTGCCACTACTGCGGCAATCGTGGCTGCAGGGTAGGCACCTGCGAGTTCGCGGAGATCGACATCCGGGATGGCAAGTGTAAGCGTAACACCGAAGGAAAGATCGTCCTTCCGAACGGAAGCTTCTGCCCCCGCACTATCCCTGGTCTCACAATACGAGATCGAATCTACGAGTGGCATAGAAGAAATCCCGCAGCACCCGCCGCTCCGACGATGCTCTTCGAGATCGACGATCGCTCGACTATGCAGACCTTCACGCTCAACACCAGCAGCAGGATCGAGGCGCTCGAACGAGAACTCCTTCAGCTTCGGAAGCGCAGGGAGGTCTTCGACGGCGTCGAGATTCTACAACGGAAGAAGCCTACGACGACAGCCGTCCCGAAGAGCGCGGAAGCCTCGGGATCTGGTACATCGAAAGGAGTGGCGGCGCCCTCGAGTACTTCGACAAGCACGGCCCCACCTCCGACGATACCAGCAGCAGCACCCGCGCCGTCTTCTTCCCCGCCTACGCAAGATACGTCTCGACCTACTACATCCGCTCCTCCAGCACCACCAGTACACCCCTTCGCAAACGCTCGCGACGCAACCTACGCCCCACCGAACGTTCGAAACTTCGCAACTCCGCCGAAGCCCTCGAACGACAAGGGCAAGGAACCAGCGTACAAGACCATCGTCCCTGTCATCCAGCCGAAGCTCGCCGAGGAAATCTTCCAGCGTTCAATGAAGTCGCAGTTTGTCACGCTGACCCCAGAAGAGTTATTATCAATCGCGCCCGACGTTCGAAACAAGTACCGCGACGCCGTCACCCCTAAGCGAGTCTCGACGGAACCCGTCGCGTCGGCTCACATCGTAGAAATCGGCGCCGACGAGGTCACCAGCTCTCGTGTTCGGGTGCAACGTTGGAACCCGGTGCTACAATCGTCCCCGACCCCTATGAAACATATCTAAAGCACATCCCTCACGGCGAGCACCCAGCGGAATTCACTGTCGCGCGCGATTCAAATGCGATTCGTTCGATCATCGCGTTGGTCGACAACAAGGAGCAAATCGAATGTATCGTCGACCCCGGTTCGCAGATCGTCGCCATGTCGGAAGAGGTCTGTCTGGGCCTCAACCTCCTCTTCGATCCTACAATCCAGCTGAACATGCAGTCGGCGAACGGAGAGGTGGACTGATCGTTAGGACTCATTCGAAACGTTCCCTTCCGCATCGGTGAGATCGTATTGTATCTCCAAGCTCACGTCATTCGAAACGCAGCATACGACATCCTCCTCGGCCGACCCTTCGATGTGCTCACGCAGAGCGTCGTCAAGAACTTTGCCGACGAGAACCAGACCATTACGATCCTCTGTCCGAACACCGGCGAAACCGTCACGATTCCGACGTACGCGCGAGGAAGATCGCGAAGCCGGCAGCATCCTCTCGAGAGTCGCAAATCGCATTTTCTAGCTTCGAGGAATTGATTCCCCATGATCAAGGAGAAGCCGCGCTAGTCATCGACTACGATGGGGTAAACCCGAGTATTTCCTTCGTCGCTCCAGTTGATTCCTCGATTCCGAACGCTGTTTCGTCACTATACCTCTCCGCATGCACCTCCGTTTCTTCATATTTGCAGTCTCTTTACGCTTCGGACACTACAGCTTCTAATGCCGCTCCGTCGAACGCTTCGACGTGGGCTTCGACTCTTCTATTCTCAGCGCCGTTCGCTTCGACTCCGCCGGCTCCCGTTCCGACGAAGTCCACTTCGCAGCTTTCCAACTCGATTCTTCCCTTTCCTTCGACATCGAACTCTACCCCTTCAACGCACAAGATCCTCGCCGCGACGAAGAAAAAGTACAAGCCTGTCGCTCTCAAAACTCGTCCCGTCCTTGGTGCCGTCCCCGAACAATTTCGTATACTTCGAGACATCAAGGGCGACCCTCTATCCATCATGCCCAAGCTTTCGACCAACCCCCCGCCATTCAAACCTACCGGTCGGTACACCCTCGAACGCTTCGAAGCAACCGATAAGCTTCACGACGGCGACTTCCTACTTCCCGAAGAACGTCGAGTCCTCCACCACTTCATGTGCCTGCACAACGAAGCCTTCGCCTGGACCGACGATGAGCGCGGATGTTTCAAGCCCGAGTACTTCCCCCCCGTCGATTTCCCCGTCGTTCCTCACACGCCCTGGGTGCAGAAGAATATTCCCATTCCGCCCGGGATCTACAACGAAGTCTGCGCGGTGATCAAGCGAAAGATCGCCGCCGGAGTCTACGAGCCATCGAACTCGTCGTATCAATCGCGGTGGTTCTGTGTCGTCAAGAAGGACGGTAAATCCCTTCGACTCGTCCATTCCCTCGAGCCCCTCAATGCAGTCACGATCCAACATTCCGGTGTACCGCCGACGCCCGAATACCTCGCAGAACAATTCGGAGGAAGACCATGCGGCGGCATGCTCGACCTCTACGTCGGCTACGACGAACGACTCATCGCCGAGTCTTCGAGAGATCTAACGACATTCCAGACACCCTACGGAGCCATGCGCCTGGTCACACTCCCGATGGGTTGGACGAACTCAGTCCCGATCTTCCACGACGACGTCACCTACATCCTCCAGCCCGAGATCCCGCACGTTACGGTGCCCTACGTCGACGACATTCCCGTCAAGGGTCCCGAATCCGACTACGACGACGAACGGCTCCCTTCGAACCCCGGCATTCGACGCTTTGTATGGGAGCATTTCGAGAACATGAACCGCATAGTCACTCGAATGCGCTACGCCGGAGGTACCTTTTCAGGAGTCAAGAGCATCCTCATCGCTCGAGAATACATGGTGGTAGGACATCGCTGCACTCCTCGAGGACGCCTCCCCGACGACTCTCGCGTTGCTGCGATACGCAACTGGGGTCCCTGCGCTACTCTATCCGACGTTCGAGCGTTCCTCGGAACCATCGGCGTCGTTCGAATCTTCATCCGTAACTTCGCTCACCGCGCCGACGCGCTCGTACGCCTCACGAGGAAGGACGTCGAGTTCGAGTTCGGTCCGGAGCAGATCGCGGCGCAGGAAGACCTCAAGGACGCGCTACTCTCATCCCCCGCCCTCCGTGCCATCAAATATGAGTCCCCCTCTCCCGTCATTCTCGCAGTCGACACGTCGTTCATCGCCGTCGGATATCACCTCTGCCAGTGCGACGAAGAAAACACGCGAGTCCGTTACTACAGCAGGTTCGGCTCGATCACACTCAACGATCGCGAACGAAGGTTTTCGCAGCCGAAGCTCGAGATCTACGGCCTGTTCCGCGCACTACGATCCCTTCGACTCTACCTGATCGGCGTTCGGAACCTCATCGTCGAAGTCGATGCTCAGTACATCAAGGGTATGCTGAAGAATCCGGACATAGCCCCAAGCGCGAGTATCAACCGGTGGATCGTCTCGATTCTCACGTTCCATTTCACGCTGGTCCACGTCCCCGGTACAATGCACGGCCCCGACGGTCTCTCTCGACGCACAGCTCAGCCCGGTGATGTCATCGAAGACGAGGTCGACGAAGAGTTCGACGATTGGATCGACCGGATGCATTCCTTCGTTCACCAGATTCAGCCCCTCCCGTCCGTCCAGATGCGTGCCATCTTCACCAATGCCCGAGCCGAGGACGGCTCAGATTTCAATAGGGAGGAGGATAGCTACGAGCTAGTGCCTCGATCGGAGCAAGCGCAACTCGCCGACGCGAAGCTCGACGACGTACTCGAATTTCATCGAACGTTAGCGAAGCCCCACGGCATCTCCGAAAGCGTTTACGAAGGATTCATCAAGTACTGCATGCAATTCTTCCTCGACAACGACACCCTCTGGCGCAAGGACAGTCACGGAGCACACAAGCTAGTCGTCAAGCCCGGCGATCGCCTTCGAATACTTCGAGAATGCCACGACCGCACCGCGCATCGAGGAATCTACGCAACCCGAGCCTTCGTCAATGAGCGATTCTGGTGGCCGTTCCACTACGCCGACATCGCCTGGTTCGTTCGATCGTGCCATATCTGCCAGTCTCGACAAGTGCGTCAAGTCCTCATTCCTCCAACCGTCGCAGTACCAGCCCCCATCTTCGCGAAAATTCACATCGACACAATGCACATGCCTGCCTCGGGCGGATACAAGTACTTGGTCCAAGGTAGATGCTCGCTCACGACTTACCCCGAGTTTCGAATGCTTCGAAAAGAGACAGCAAAGGCCCT
>NW_020169855.1:248903-252172 GCF_002117355.1 Postia placenta MAD-698-R-SB12 | reverse complement strand
TCTTCGAAGACATCCTCGGTCGATGGGGCGCGCTCAGCGAGATCGTCACCGACAACGGTACGGCGTTCATCAAGGCGGCCGATTACCTTTCGAAGAAGTACCACATCAATCATATTCGAATCAGTGGGTACAATTCGAGGGCGAACGGTCTCGTCGAACGTCCGCATTTCAGCACGCGACAAGCCTTGTTCAAGACAGCCGACGGAGATGAGAAGAAATGGTCCCAAGCTGCGTACTTTGTATTTTGGTCCGAGCGCATCACGACTCGACGACGCATGGGCTGCTCACCCTATTTCGCTGTTACGGGCACCCATCCGCTTATTCCTCTCGACATCGTCGAAGCTACGTATCTGCAACCACCACCGACTTCGATTCTTTCGACGACCGATCTCATCTCCCGAAGAGCCATTGCGCTCCAGAAACGCGTCGAGCAAGTCACTGAACTCCACTCGAAGGTCTACGAAGCACGTCGAACTGCAGCAATTCGCTTCGAGAAAGAGCACGAGCACTCGATCCAGGATTTCGACTTCAAACGCGGAGCCCTAGTGCTCATACGCAACACGAAGATCGAGAAGTCCCTCAACCGCAAGATGCGCCCGCGATATCTAGGCCCCCTCATCGTTGTCTCGCGCAACAAGGGCGGCGCGTACATCGTGTGCGAACTCGACGGTACAGTCCTCGATCGACCCATCGCAGCATTCCGCGTCATTCCGTACTTCGCGCGCAAATCCATTCCAATCCCCGAAGATCTCGAAGATGTCTCGACCGAGCGTCTTCGAGAACTCGAACTATCGAATTCTCTAGGCGACGACGACGATGATGAAGTCGAAGAAACCGAAGAACGCGACGAATAGAGGTTCTTCCCTTACTTGTACAACACGATACGTACTTTCTTCTCTCCATTCCTGCTCTCACGTTACGTGATATGCTTGATTTTCTCCTACGTTTCAGACCATCCCTTGTACGATTACCTTCGATTCAACTCGATAGTCGCGACATCGTTCGACGTTCTACGAACGCTTCGATTCGACCGTTGCGCGGAGGCTCACCTTAGACGAGTCCTCCTAGGCTGTGATGACAAACTGAGCCTATATTTTCATTAAGTCCATTTTCCCTCACTACGAACATTTCTATTTCACCTTCTATGTCCTTTGATCATATTACGACTTACTTCGAACACCCTTATTTTCATTTTCTGTTTTTCTTAGTTCCCGCTAGGTTTCATCTAGGCCAAGGGCCGCATTGTCCATTCGACCATCTACGCAAAAATTCTACGACACGAGTACGACTACGATACAAAACGACTCGCGCCTAGTCCTCGTCAACAGCCCCGCGCACGAACCCGATTCCCCCCTTCGCGAGCGCGTCCTTCTCCATCTTTTGAAGGTCGAGGTCCATGTCGTGGAGGAGCGCTCGACGGCGAGCGATGTGAGCGCGCTCCTCGCGGATGACGCGGATGATCCCCCGAGATTCGTCGTCGAGGTCGAGCGCATCGAGGTCGTCCTGCTCGAGCCCAAGGCGGCTGGCCCCATCGAGAGGCCGTCGTAGAAGGGGTCGCGGAGGCTCGTCGACGCGACGCTTCTTCGAACCACTCGAGTCCGCGACCGAAGGCCCAGGAGAGGCCGGCCGAACTACGAAGTCGTCAGCGAAGGCCTAGGACAAAAGGAAACGACTTACTGCGCTTCTTGGTGGTAGATCCCCCGCCGCGCGTTTTCTTGGTCTTCCCAAGCACAGACACCTTGTCGAAATAGCAGCCCTGTTGGAACTGCGCGCACCTATCGCAGGTCGTAGCGTTCTCGGCCCACACGCAATCGACCGGGGCCGAGCGGTAGCCGGCGCAACGATCGCACTATCGAAGAGTTAGCTTCGAACCGACTCGACGGAGCATCGAACGTACCTTTTGTCCAGCCTGACGCTTCTCAATCGCCGCGGCGGCCATGTCGACCTCTGTCATCGCGAACGGACGTTCGACCGTCCGAGGAGTCTTCTACGAAAGAGAGTTTAGTCAGCGAACGACGAGAGAAGAAAACACTTACGATCGAAGGGTCGTCCGACAGTTCGGCGACCTCCTCGTCGACTATCGCGCGCCCTTTCCCCTTATCGAGCAGCCCCTCGGCGGCCGCGATCCTCGCCATCTCCTCATCAGCGGCCTCTTGCGCGCGACGTTCCTCTTCGAGGCGCCGTTCCTCTTCGTCCTTTCGACGCCGTTCGTCTTCGAGACGACGGTCCTCGGCGGCCTTCGCACGCTTCGCAGCCTCTTCGACGCGTCGTGCTTCCTCTTCGGCGAGGCGCTTCTGCTCTTCGAAGCGTCGTTCGACCTCGGCGTCGATGGCGGTCGCGAGCTCGGGCCAGTCCCCGCGCGCCCACTCGACCCACGATTCCGATGCCCGCTCGGCGAGCTGCTTGACGGCGGCGGCGACGCGCAGCTCCGTCTCCTCGTCGCGGATCGCGCCCAAGGCCTTGCGATAGGCGAGCTGTTCGAAAACAAAGGGTTAGTTGGGTTATACAGATTTACGAGCGACTTACCACGAGCGGCGACAAGTCTTGTGCCCACTCTTCGACCACGTCGAGCGCGGCGTCGGCGGTCGGCGGAGCCTCGAGGACCACGAGCAGCGAGGCGAGGCGGCGGTTGACGAGCGAAGGCGTCGAGGCAGGAGTGGCGGAACGAGCAGACATCGTGGAAGCAGCGAGTATGCGACGAGGTAGCGACGAAGGAACGATGGGATGGGGAAAATGAGGCTAAGTCTACCCTGCTTATAACCCCTTTCCGACCAAGCGTTTAGCGCCGGCCACGTGGCGTTCGAAGTCTACACGGGTTGCCAGGCCGCTTCGATCCGGTCACGACCATCGCGCTTCTCGCATCACGTGGAGGACCGAGGGCGGTCCAAATTTCAATAGGGAGGAGATGATAGGCGCCAAGCCCCTCTGGGCCCCGATTCACCTCTTTTCGGCACTCGCATCCCGCCCGGCACTTCGACTCAGTCTCCCAACACTTCGATTTCGCCTTCGACGCTCTTCGACACCTTCGACGGTGCGCGACGCTTACTCGAAGCTCGGCACGGTCGTCCCGATGCCTCGTGCGTAGATCTCGGAACATCTTCCGCATTCGGCGAACAATAGGGCCACTTGACGCCGCTCGGCCAAGCGCGCGCTTCGCTCCAAGCCACACCGAAGTAGCCGGTCTTTCCCGATTAGGTATCGAACCTCGCGGCATGCCTTCACGACGGCTACCGGTCCGAAGTGGCCATATGTTGCTCTTCAGCTCCGCG